>NW_028225184.1:14095471-14114827 GCF_052327205.1 Somniosus microcephalus
AAATGCCAGAAAAGACCTGAGAAAAATATCAAACCAAAAGCATCGGCAACCAAACAATCCGGACCTACGTACTAGATACAATGAAACCCTCAAAAGATATAAACACACCATTAGGAACAAAACACAAAACTATACCCACAAAATACTCGAAGAAATTGAAAACTCCACCAATCCAAAACAATTCTGGGAAATGTGGAATAACCTGAGTACAACACAATTGCAAGCATTACCAATCCAAGATGGCGACATCTGGAGAACACATTTTGAAAACCTCTACAAAGACATCCCAATAAACAAAACAAACCCAAGTCAACATCAGGTCACAGAAAAACTCCACACATTAGAAGCAACAATTAAAGACAACCAAAACCCTCTAGACTCCCCAATCACATGGAAAGAACTGGCCACAAAAACAAAATCTCTCCACCTAAAGAAAGCCTGTGGCCCAGACAACATCAAAAATGAAATGCTAAAGTTCAGCAATATGGAGATGCAGGGTGCGATACTCAAACTATTCAACATCATATTACGCTCAGGCTGTTTTCCCGATATCTGGTGCCAAGGACTAATCTCCCCCATATATAAAAGTGGAAACAAATCAGACCCAAATAACTACCGCGGCATCTGTGTCAACAGTTGTCTAGGGAAGTTATTCTGCAGTATTCTAAATAGTAGATTACTTGATTTTCTTAATAAACATAATATCCTCAGAAAAAACCAAATAGGCTTTCTTCCAAAACACCGCACCGCCGACCATATCTATACCCTTCACACCCTCATTGAAAAACATAAACACCAAACAAAAAATGGGAAAATATTCGCCTGTTTCATCGACTTCAAGAAAGCCTTTGACTCTATATGGCACGAAGGGCTCTATTATAAACTTCTTCAGTGTGGAATAGGGGGCAAAGTCTATGACCTTATTAAATCAATGTATCTGAAAAACAAATGCGGGGTCAAAATTGGAGACAAACGCACCGATTTCTTCACCCAGAGAAGAGGCGTCCGGCAGGGCTGCAATTTGAGCCCGACCCTGTTCAACATATACATAAATGAATTAGCAGACATGCTGGAGCAAAGCGAGTCACCAGGTCTCCGTCTCCTGGATGGAGAAGTGAAGTCCCTGTTCTATGCGGACGACCTGGTTCTGCTGTCTCCCACAGAACAGGGATTACAGCAACAACTAGACCTACTCGACAAATACTGCCAAAATTGGGCTCTAACAGTAAATCTAAAGAAAACCAACATCATGATTTTTCAGAAAAGACCCAGATGTCAGGAAAACAAATACCAGTTTACCCTCAGTGATACCACTATAGGACACACTATGAGCTACACCTACCTTGGTCTAACTATTACAGCATCAGGGAGCTTCAGCATAGCAGTGAATGCACTAAAAGAAAAAGCCCGAAGAGCCCTATATGCAATAAAAAGAAAATTCTACAACATCCAAATCCCAATCAAAATCTGGCTCAAAATATTTGACAGCATAATCCTGCCCATTGCACTGTACGGTAGTGAAGTATGGGGCCCGCTAAATCACCAAAGCTACACTAAATGGGAAAAACACACAATAGAAGCCCTACATGCAGAATTCTGCCGAAGCATCCTTCGCACCCAAAGAAAAACGCCAACAAATGCATGCAGAGCCGAACTAGGCAGATACCCACTGATAATAAACATCCAAAAACGAGCACTAAACTTCCTAAATCACCTCAAATCTAGCTCCCCAGACACCCTTCATTTCAAAGCCTTTCAGACCCAAGAGCTAAACCCAGAAAAGAGTCCCCTGAGTCAGCTGCTACTGAAACTAAGTACTCAGCCGGACCCTGACCAGCCCCAGACCAACACAGCCGTCCAAACACCAATCCGAGTGAACCAAATCATTAAAAAATGCAAAGAAACCTACCTGGAACATTGGAACAAAATAACCGAAAGCCAAAGCAGATTAGAATGCTACCGGGCCCTAAAAAGAGAATATAAACTGGCAGACTACCTCACGACCATCAGAGACACAAAACAGAGACAGACCCTCACCAGGTACAGACTAAGCGACCACCAACTGGAAATTGAAAAAGGCAGATATAAGAAATCCTGGCAGCCTAGAGAGAATAGAATATGCGATCAATGTCTGGCTGGCGAGGTTGAAACAGAAATGCATTTCCTCCTAAAATGCGAAAAATTCAACACATCTAGAAACATATTATTCAACAAGCTAAGCCAAACAACCCCAGATTTCAAGGAATTGGATGATCTGTCAAAATTGAGATTAGTCCTAGGAGAAGGAGACAGACCATACCTTGGGGCCAAATATGTAACAACATGTCACAACCTGAGGACTGTTTAAAAGTAAGACTGTTTAAAATTAATATTGAACGTACCAAATGAAGTAGAAAGACTGTTTAAAATTAATATTGTTTAAAAGTAATATTGTATGTACCCAACAAATGTCAAATCGATTGACACCTACAGAATGTTGGAAAACTGTACCTTTTTGCTATGTAAGCTTTGGCAATATGGTTCTCTATAAACTTTCATGCCAATAAAGCATTTGAACTGAACTGAACTGAACTGAGACAGAGAGACAGAGAGAGAGACAGAGAGTGAGAGAGAGACAGAGAGAGAGAGAGAGAGACAGAGAGAGACAGAGAGACAGAGACAGAGAGAGAGACAGAGAGAGACAGAGAGAGTTAATATTGTTTAAACTAATATTGTATGTACCCAACGAAGGTCAAAATTGTTTGACACCTACAGAATGTTGGAAAACTGTACTTTTTGTTATGTAAGCTTTGGCAATATGGTTCCCTGTAAACTTTCATGCCAATAAAGCATTTGAATTGAATTGAATTGAATTGAATTGAGAGAGACAGAGAGACACAGAGAGACAGAGAGAGACAGAGACAGAGAGTGAGACAGAGAGAGAGACAGAGAGAGAGAGAGACAGAGAGACACAGAGAGACAGAGAGAGAGAGACACAGAGAGACAGAGAGAGAGAGAACCTGGAACATTGGAAGAAAATAACCAAAAGCCAAAGCAGATTAGATTGCTACCGGGCCCTAAACAGAGAATATAAACTGGCAGACTATCTCTCGACCATCAGAGACACAAAACAGAGACAGACCCTCACCAGATATAGACTAAGCGACCACCAACTGGCAAAAAGGAAGATACAAGAAATCCTGGCAACCTAAAGAAAATAGAATATGTGATCACTGTCTGGCCAGCAAGGTTGAGACAGAGGTGCACTTCCTCCTAAAATGCGAAAAATTCAACAAAACAAGAAACATATATTTTGACAAGCTCAGCCTTACAGCTCCAGATTTCAAAGAATTGGATGACCTGTCAAAATTAAGAATAGTCCTGGGGGAGGGAGACAGACCATATCTTGGTGCCCAATATGTAACAACATGTCACAACCTGAGGAACAGTGAGTGACTAACGAGCACAACCATAGCATATATACTCTAAAAATGTTTAAATCAATACCGAATGTACCCAACGACTGTTTAAATTAATACTGAATGTACCCAACGAGGGTCAACGACTGTTTAAATTAATACTGCCTGTACCTAACGAAGGTCAATATTGTTTGACACCTACAGAATGTTGGAAACCTGTACTTTTTTTTTTATGTAAGCTTTGGCAATATGGTTCCCTGTAAGCTTTCATGCCAATAAAGCATTTGAATTTGAATTTGAGAGAGAGAGACAGAGAGAGAGAGAGAGACAGAGAGACAGAGAGAGAGAGAGACACACAGAGAGAGAGAGAGAGAGAGAGAGAGAGCGACAGAGAGAGAGAGACAGAGAGAGAGAGACAGAGAGAGAGAGAAAGAGAGACAGAGATATAGAAAGAGACAGAGAGAGTGAGACAGAGAGAGAGAGGGAAAGTGACAGAGAGAGAGAGATACAGAGACAGGGAGGAAGAGAGAGCGACAGAGTGAGACAGAGAGAGAGAGACAGAGAGAGAGAGTGAGATAGAGAGACAGAGAGACAGAGAGACAGAGAGAGAGAGAGAGAGATGGAGAGAGAGAGAGAGAGAGACAGAGAGAGAGAGACAGAGTGAGTCAGAGAAACAGAGTGAGACAGCACGGTGGCATAGTGGTTAGCACTGTTGCCTCACAGCGCCAGGGACCCGGGTTCGAATCCGGCCTCGGGCGACTGTCTGTGTGGAGTTTGCACATTCTCCCCGTGTTTGCGTGGGTTTTCTCCGGGTGCTCCGGTTTCCTCCCACAGTCCAAAGATGTGCAGGTTAGGTTGATTGGCTATGATAAATTGACCCTTAGTGTTAGGGGGATTAAATACGTGGGGTTACAGGATAGGGTGGGATATGTGTTGGTGGAGGGGTTACGGGGATCGGGTGGGATATGTGTCGGTGCAGGCTCGATGGGCCGAAATGGCCTCTATCTGCACTGTGGGGTTTCTGTGATTCTGTGATTCTGAGACAGAGAGAGAGACAGAGAGACACAGAGATAGACAGGGATATAGAAACAGAGGGACAGAGATACACAGAGAGAAAGAGATGAGGAGGTGCGAAATCCCACAGTATGGGAGGTGAGGAGATCACAGATTGGGGGGTGAGGAGATCACAGGGGAGATGAGGAGATCACAGTTTGGGGAGATGAGGAGATCACAGTTTGGGGAGGTGAGGAGATCATAGTTTGGGGGGTGAGGAGATCACAGTTTGGGAGCTGAGGAGATCACAGTTTGGGGAGGTGAGGAGATCACAGTTTGGGGGGTGAGGAGATCACAGTATGGGAGGTGAGGAGATCAAAGTTTGGGGGGTGATGAAATCACAGTTTGCGGGGGGAGGAGATCACAGTTTGGGGAGGTGAGGAGATCACAGTTTGGGAGGTGAGGAGATCACAGTTTTGGGGGTGAGGAGATCACAGTTTGGGGGTGAGGAGATCACATTTTGGGGGGTGAGATCACAGTTTGGGGGGGTGAGGAGATCACAGTTGGGAGGTGAGGAGATCACAGTTTGGGGAGTTGAGGAGATCACAGTTTGGGGGGAGAGGAGATCACAGTTTGGGGGGTGAGGAGATCACAGTTTGGGAGGTGAGGTGATCACAGTTTGGGGGGTGAGGAGATCACAGTTTGGGAGGTGAGGAGATCACAGTCTGGGATGTGAGGAGATCACAGTTTGGGGAGGTGAGGAGATAACAGTCTGGGAGGTGAGGAGATCACAATTTGGGGGGTGAGGAGATCACAATTTGGGGGGTGAGGAGATCACAGTTTGGGGAGTGAGGAGATCACAGTTTGGGGGGTGAGGAGATCACTGTTTGGGGAGTGAGGAGATCACAGTTTGGGGGGTGAGATCACAGTTTGGGGAGGTGAGGAGATCACAGTTTGGAGGGTGAGGAGATCACAGTTCGGTGGGTGAGGAGATCACAGTTTGGGGGGTGAGGAGATCACAGTTTGAGGGGTGAGGAGATCACAGTTTGGGAGGTGAGGAGATCACAGTTTGGGGGGTGAGGAGATCACAGTTTGGGGGGTGAGGAGATCACAGTTTGGGGGGTGAGGAGATCACAGTTTGGGGAGGTGAGGAGATCACATTTTGGGGGGTGAGGAGATCACAGTTTGGGGGGTGAGGAGATCACAGTTTGGGGGGTGAGGAGATCACAGTTTGGGTGGTGAGGAGATCACAGTTTGGGGAGATGAGGAGATCACATTTTGGGGGGTGAGGAGATCACAGTTTGGGGGTGAGGAGATCACAGTTTGGGGGGTGAGGAGATCACAGTTTGGGAGGTGAGGAGATCACAGTTTGGGAGGTGAAGAGATCACAGTTTGGGAGGTGAGGGGATCACAGTTTGGGGGGTGAGGAGATTATAGTTTGGGGGTGAGGAGATCACAGTTTGGGGGGTGAGGAGATCGCAGTTTGGAAGGTGAGGAGATCACAGTTTGGGAGGTGAGGAGATCACAGTTTGGGGGGTGAGGAGATCACAGTTTGGGAGGTGAGTAGATCACAGTTTGGAAGGTGAGGAGATCACAGTTTGGGAGGTGAGGAGATCACAGTTTGGGAGGTGAGGAGATCACAGTTTGGGGGGTGAGGAGATCACAGTTTGGAAGGTGAGGAGATCACAGTTTGGGAGGTGAGGAGATCACAGTTTGGGGGGTGAGGAGATCACAGTTTGGGGGGTGAGGAGATCACTGTTTGGGAGGTGAGGAGATCACAGTTTGGGAGGTGAGGAGATCACAGTTTGGGGGGTGAGGTGATCAAAGTTTGGGGGTGAGGAGATCACAGTTTGGGGAGATGAGGAGATCAGAGTTTGGGGGTGAGGAGATCACAGTTTGGGGGGTGAGGAGATCACAGTTTGGGGGGTGAGGAGATCACAGTTTGGGAGGTGAGGAGATGAGAGTTTGGGGGGTGATGAGATCACAGTTTGGGGAGTGAGGAGATCACAGTTTGGGGGGTGAGGAGATCACAGTTTGGGGGGTGAGGAGATCACAGTTTGGGGGGTGAGGAGATCACTGTTTGGGGAGTGAGGAGATCACAGTTTGGGGGGTGAGATCACAGTTTGGGGAGGTGAGGAGATCACAGTTTGGAGGGTGAGGAGATCACAGTTCGGTGGGTGAGGAGATCACAGTTTGGGGGGTGAGGAGATCACAGTTTGAGGGGTGAGGAGATCACAGTTTGGGAGGTGAGGAGATCACAGTTTGGGGGGTGAGGAGATCACAGTTTGGGGGGTGAGGAGATCACAGTTTGGGGGGTGAGGAGATCACAGTTTGGGGAGGTGAGGAGATCACATTTTGGGGGGTGAGGAGATCACAGTTTGGGGGGTGAGGAGATCACAGTTTGGGGGGTGAGGAGATCACAGTTTGGGTGGTGAGGAGATCACAGTTTGGGGAGATGAGGAGATCACATTTTGGGGGGTGAGGAGATCACAGTTTGGGGGTGAGGAGATCACAGTTTGGGGGGTGAGGAGATCACAGTTTGGGAGGTGAGGAGATCACAGTTTGGGAGGTGAAGAGATCACAGTTTGGGAGGTGAGGGGATCACAGTTTGGGGGGTGAGGAGATTATAGTTTGGGGGTGAGGAGATCACAGTTTGGGGGGTGAGGAGATCGCAGTTTGGAAGGTGAGGAGATCACAGTTTGGGAGGTGAGGAGATCACAGTTTGGGGGGTGAGGAGATCACAGTTTGGGAGGTGAGTAGATCACAGTTTGGAAGGTGAGGAGATCACAGTTTGGGAGGTGAGGAGATCACAGTTTGGGAGGTGAGGAGATCACAGTTTGGGGGGTGAGGAGATCACAGTTTGGAAGGTGAGGAGATCACAGTTTGGGAGGTGAGGAGATCACAGTTTGGGGGGTGAGGAGATCACAGTTTGGGGGGTGAGGAGATCACTGTTTGGGAGGTGAGGAGATCACAGTTTGGGAGGTGAGGAGATCACAGTTTGGGGGGTGAGGTGATCAAAGTTTGGGGGTGAGGAGATCACAGTTTGGGGAGATGAGGAGATCAGAGTTTGGGGGGTGAGGAGATCACAGTTTGGGGGGTGAGGAGATCACAGTTTGGGGGGTGAGGAGATCACAGTTTGGGAGGTGAGGAGATGAGAGTTTGGGGGGTGAGGAGATCACAGTTTGGGGAGTGAGGAGATCACAGTTTGGGGGGTGAGGAGATCACAGTTTGGGGGGTGAGGAGATCACAGTTTGGGGAGATGAGGAGATCACATTTTGGGGGGTGAGGAGATCCCAGTTTGGGGGGTGAGGAGATCACAGTTTGGGGGGTGAGGAGATCACAGTTTGGGAGGTGAGGAGATCACAGTTTGGGAGGTGAGGAGATCACAGTTTGGGAGGTGAGGGGATCACAGTTTGGGGGGTGAGGAGATTACAGTTTGGGGGTGAGGAGATTACAGTTTGGGGCGTGAGGAGATCACAGTTTGGAAGTTGAGGAGATCACAGTTTGGGAGGTGAGGAGATCACAGTTTGGGGGGTGAGGAGATCACAGTTTGGGAGGTGAGGAGATCAGAGTTTGGAAGGTGAGGAGATCACAGTTTGGGAGGTGAGGAGATCACAGTTTGGGAGGTGAGGAGATCACAGTTTGGGGGGTGAGGAGATCACAGTTTGGAAGGTGAGGAGATCACAGTTTGGGAGGTGAGGAGATCACAGTTTGGGGTTGAGGAGATCACAGTTTGGGGGGTGAGGAGATCACTGTTTGGGAGGTGAGGAGATCACAGTTTGGGTGGTGAGGAGATCACAGTTTGGGGGGTGAGGAGATCACAGTTTGGGGGGTGAGGAGATCACAGTTTGGGGGGATGAGGAGATCAGAGTTTGGGGGGTGAGGAGATCACAGTTTGGGGGGTGAGGAGATCACAGTTTGGGGGGTGAGGAGATCACAGTTTGGGAGGTGAGGAGATGAGAGTTTGGGGGGTGATGAGATCACAGTTTGGGGAGTGAGAAGATCACAGTTTGGGGGGTGAGGAGATCACAGTTTGGGGGGTGAGGAGATCACAGTTTGGGAGGTGAGGAGATCACAGTTTGGGGAAGTGAGGAGATCACAGTTTGGGGGGTGAGGAGTCCCTCAGTTCGGAGGTGAGGAGATCACAGTTCGGGAGGTGAGGAGTCGCTCAGTTCGGAGGTGAGGAGATCACAGTTTGGGGGGGAGGAGACCACAGTTTGGGGGGGGGTGAGAAGATCACAGTTTGGGGGGTGAGGAAATCACAGTTTGGGAGGTGAGGAGATCACAGTTTGGGGGGTGAGGAGATCACAGTTTGGGGGGTGAGGAGTCCCTCAGTTCGGGGGTGAGGAGATCACAGTTCAGGGGTGAGGAGATCACAGTTTGGGAGGTGAGGAGATCGCAGTTTGGGGAGTGAGGAGTCCCTCAGTTTGGGGGTGCGGAGATCACAGTTTGGGAGGTGAGGAGATCACAGTTTGGGGGGTGAGGAGATCACAGTTTGTGGGGTGAGGAGATCACAGTTTGGGGCGTGAGGTGATCACAGTTTGGGGGGTGAGGAGATCACAGTTTGGGGGGTGAGGAGATCACAGTTTGGGGGACGAGGAGTGCCTCAGTTCGGGGCGTGAGGAGATCACAGTTTGGGGGGTGAGGAGATCACAGTTGGGGGGTGAGGAGATCACAGTTTGAGGGGTGAGGAGATCACAGTTTGGGAGGTGAGGAGATCACAGTTTGGGGGGTGAGGAGATCACAGTTTGGGGGGTGAGGAGATCACAGTTTGGGGGGTGAGGAGATCATAGTTTGGGGGGTGAGGAGATCACAGTTTGGGGAGGTGAGGAGATCACATTTTGGGGGGTGAGGAGATCACAGTTTGGGAGGTGAGGAGATCACAGTTTGGGAGGTGAGGAGATCACAGTTTGGGAGGTGAGGAGATCACAGTTTGGGAGGTGAGGAGATCACAGTTTGGGAGGTGAGGGGATCACAGTTTGGGGGGTGAGGAGATTACAGTTTGGGGGTGAGGAGATTACAGTTTGGGGCGTGAGGAGATCACAGTTTGGAAGTTGAGGAGATCACAGTTTGGGAGGTGAGGAGATCACAGTTTGGGGGGTGAGGAGATCACAGTTTGGGAGGTGAGGAGATCAGAGTTTGGAAGGTGAGGAGATCACAGTTTGGGAGGTGAGGAGATCACAGTTTGGGAGGTGAGGAGATCACAGTTTGGGGGGTGAGGAGATCACAGTTTGGAAGGTGAGGAGATCACAGTTTGGGAGGTGAGGAGATTATAGTTTGGGGGTGAGGAGATCACAGTTTGGGGGGTGAGGAGATCGCAGTTTGGAAGGTGAGGAGATCACAGTTTGGGAGGTGAGGAGATCACAGTTTGGGGGGTGAGGAGATCACAGTTTGGGAGGTGAGGAGATCACAGTTTGGAAGGTGAGGAGATCACAGTTTGGGAGGTGAGGAGATCACAGTTTGGGAGGTGAGGAGATCACAGTTTGGGGGGTGAGGAGATCACAGTTTGGAAGGTGAGGAGATCACAGTTTGGGAGGTGAGGAGATCACAGTTTGGGGGGTGAGGAGAACACAGTTTGGGGGGTGAGGAGATCACTGTTTGGGAGGTGAGGAGATCACAGTTTGGGAGGTGAGCAGATCACAGTTTGGGGGGTGAGGTGATCAAAGTTTGGGGGTGAGGAGATCACAGTTTGGGGAGATGAGGAGATCAGAGTTTGGGGGGTGAGGAGATCACAGTTTGGGGGGTGAGGAGATCACAGTTTGGGGGGTGAGGAGATCACAGGTTGGGAGGTGAGGAGATGAGAGTTTGGGGGGTGATGAGATCACAGTTTGGGGAGTGAGGAGATCACAGTTTGGGGGGTGAGGAGATCACAGTTTGGGGGGTGAGGAGATCACAGTTTGGGGAGATGAGGAGATCACATTTTGGGGGGTGAGGAGATCACAGTTTGGGGGGTGAGGAGATCACAGTTTGGGGGGTGAGGAGATCACAGTTTGGGAGGTGAGGAGATCACAGTTTGGGAGGTGAGGAGATCACAGTTTGGGAGGTGAGGGGATCACAGTTTGGGGGGTGAGGAGATTACAGTTTGGGGGTGAGGAGATTACAGTTTGGGGCGTGAGGAGATCACAGTTTGGAAGTTGAGGAGATCACAGTTTGGGAGGTGAGGAGATCACAGTTTGGGGGGTGAGGAGATCACAGTTTGGGAGGTGAGGAGATCAGAGTTTGGAAGGTGAGGAGATCACAGTTTGGGAGGTGAGGAGATCACAGTTTGGGAGGTGAGGAGATCACAGTTTGGGGGGTGAGGAGATCACAGTTTGGAAGGTGAGGAGATCACAGTTTGGGAGGTGAGGAGATCACAGTTTGGGGTTGAGGAGATCACAGTTTGGGGGGTGAGGAGATCACTGTTTGGGAGGTGAGGAGATCACAGTTTGGGTGGTGAGGAGATCACAGTTTGGGGGGTGAGGAGATCACAGTTTGGGTGGTGAGGAGATCACAGTTTGGGGGGATGAGGAGATCAGAGTTTGGGGGGTGAGGAGATCACAGTTTGGGGGGTGAGGAGATCACAGTTTGGGGGGTGAGGAGATCACAGTTTGGGAGGTGAGGAGATGAGAGTTTGGGGGGTGATGAGATCACAGTTTGGGGAGTGAGAAGATCACAGTTTGGGGGGTGAGGAGATCACAGTTTGGGGGGTGAGGAGATCACAGTTTGGGAGGTGAGGAGATCACAGTTTGGGGAAGTGAGGAGATCACAGTTTGGGGTGTGAGGAGTCCCTCAGTTCGGAGGTGAGGAGATCACAGTTCGGGAGGTGAGGAGTCGCTCAGTTCGGAGGTGAGGAGATCACAGTTTGGGGGGGAGGAGACCACAGTTTGGGGGGGGTGAGGAGATCACAGTTTGGGGGGTGAGGAAATCACAGTTTGGGAGGTGAGGAGATCACAGTTTGGGAGGTGAGGAGATCATAATTTGGGGGGTGAGGAGTCCCTCAGTTCGGGGGTGAGGAGATCACAGTTCAGGGGTGAGGAGATCACAGTTTGGGAGGTGAGGAGATCGCAGTTTGGGGAGTGAGGAGTCCCTCAGTTTGGGGGTGCGGAGATCACAGTTTGGGAGGTGAGGAGATCACAGTTTGGGGGGTGAGGAGATCACAGTTTGTGGGGTGAGGAGATCACAGTTTGAGGCGTGAGGTGATCACAGTTTGGGGGGTGAGGAGATCACAGTTTGGGGGGTGAGGAGATCACAGTTTGGGGGACGAGGAGTGCCTCAGTTCGGGGCGTGAGGAGATCACAGTTTGGGGGGTGAGGAGATCACAGTTGGGGGGTGAGGAGATCACAGTTTGAGGGGTGAGGAGATCACAGTTTGGGAGGTGAGGAGATCACAGTTTGGGGGGTGAGGAGATCACAGTCTGGGGGGTGAGGAGATCACAGTTTGGGGGGTGAGGAGATCATAGTTTGGGGGGTGAGGAGATCACAGTTTGGGGAGGTGAGGAGCTCACATTTTGGGGGGTGAGGAGATCACAGTTTGGGAGGTGAGGAGATCACAGTTTGGGAGGTGAGGAGATCAAAGTTTGGGAGGTGAGGAGATCACAGTTTGGGAGGTGAGGAGATCACAGTTTGGGAGGTGAGGGGATCACAGTTTGGGGGGTGAGGAGATTACAGTTTGGGGGTGAGGAGATTACAGTTTGGGGCGTGAGGAGATCACAGTTTGGAAGTTGAGGAGATCACAGTTTGGGAGGTGAGGAGATCACAGTTTGGGGGGTGAGGAGATCACAGTTTGGGAGGTGAGGAGATCAGAGTTTGGAAGGTGAGGAGATCACAGTTTGGGAGGTGAGGAGATCACAGTTTGGGAGGTGAGGAGATCACAGTTTGGGGGGTGAGGAGATCACAGTTTGGAAGGTGAGGAGATCACAGTTTGGGAGGTGAGGAGATCACAGTTTGGGGTTGAGGAGATCACAGTTTGGGGGGTGAGGAGATCACTGTTTGGGAGGTGAGGAGATCACAGTTTGGGTGGTGAGGAGATCACAGTTTGGGGG
Organism: Somniosus microcephalus; assembly: GCF_052327205.1. NCBI lineage: Eukaryota > Metazoa > Chordata > Chondrichthyes > Squaliformes > Somniosidae > Somniosus > Somniosus microcephalus. The sequence continues at coordinate 14,107,883 of NW_028225184.1, forward strand.
GTGAGGAGATCACAGTTTGGGGGGTGAGGAGATCACAGTTTGGGGGGATGAGGAGATCAGAGTTTGGGGGGTGAGGAGATCACAGTTTGGGGGGTGAGGAGATCACAGTTTGAGGGGTGAGGAGATCACAGTTTGGGAGGTGAGGAGATGAGAGTTTGGGGGGTGATGAGATCACAGTTTGGGGAGTGAGAAGATCACAGTTTGGGGGGTGAGGAGATCACAGTTTGGGGGGTGAGGAGATCACAGTTTGGGAGGTGAGGAGATCACAGTTTGGGGAAGTGAGGAGATCACAGTTTGGGGGGTGAGGAGTCCCTCAGTTCGGAGGTGAGGAGATCACAGTTCGGGAGGTGAGGAGTCGCTCAGTTCGGAGGTGAGGAGATCACAGTTTGGGGGGGAGGAGACCACAGTTTGGGGGGGGTGAGGAGATCACAGTTTGGGGGGTGAGGAAATCACAGTTTGGGAGGTGAGGAGATCACAGTTTGGGGGGTGAGGAGATCACAGTTTGGGGGGTGAGGAGTCCCTCAGTTCGGGGGTGAGGAGATCACAGTTCAGGGGTGAGGAGATCACAGTTTGGGAGGTGAGGAGATCGCAGTTTGGGGAGTGAGGAGTCCCTCAGTTTGGGGGTGCGGAGATCACAGTTTGGGAGGTGAGGAGATCACAGTTTGGGGGGTGAGGAGATCACAGTTTGTGGGGTGAGGAGATCACAGTTTGGGGCGTGAGGTGATCACAGTTTGGGGGGTGAGGAGATCACAGTTTGGGGGGTGAGGAGATCACAGTTTGGGGGACGAGGAGATCCTCAGTTCGGGGCGTGAGGAGATCACAGTTTGGGGGGTGAGGAGATCACAGTTGGGGGGTGAGGAGATCACAGTTTGAGGGGTGAGGAGATCACAGTTTGGGAGGTGAGGAGATCACAGTTTGGGGGGTGAGGAGATCACAGTTTGGGGGGTGAGGAGATCACAGTTTGGGGGGTGAGGAGATCATAGTTTGGGGGGTGAGGAGATCACAGTTTGGGGAGGTGAGGAGATCACATTTTGGGGGGTGAGGAGATCACAGTTTGGGGTGTGAGGAGATCACAGTTTGGGGGGTGAGGAGATCACAGTTTGGGTGGTGAGGAGATCACAGTTTGGGGAGATGAGGAGATCACATTTTGGGGGGTGAGGAGATCACAGTTTGGGGGGTGAGGAGATCACAGTTTGGGGGGTGAGGAGATCACAGTTTGGGGGGTGAGGAGATCACAGTTTGGGAGGTGAGGAGATCACAGTTTGGGAGGTGAGGGGATCACAGTTTGGGGGGTGAGGAGATTACAGTTTGGGGGTGAGGAGATCACAGTTTGGGGGGTGAGGAGATCACAGTTTGGAAGGTGAGGAGATCACAGTTTGGGAGATGAGGAGATCACAGTTTGGGGGTTGAGGAGATCACAGTTTGGGAGGTGAGGAGATCACAGTTTGGAAGGTGAGGAGATCACAGTTTGGGAGGTGAGGAGATCACAGTTTGGGAGGTGAGGAGATCACAGTTTGGGGGGTGAGGAGATCACAGTTTGGAAGGTGAGGAGATCACAGTTTGGGAGGTGAGGAGATCACAGTTTGGGGGGTGAGGAGATCACAGTTTGGGGGGTGAGGATATCACTGTTTGGGAGGTGAGGAGATCACAGTTTGGGAGGTGAGGAGATCACAGTTTGGGGAATGAGGAGATCACAGTTTGGGGGGTGAGGAGATTACAGTTTGGGGGGATGAGGAGATCAGAGTTTGGGGGGTGAGGAGATCACAGTTTGGGGGGTGAGGAGATCACAGTTTGGGGGGTGAGGAGATCATAGTTTGGGAGGTGAGGAGATGAGAGTTTGGGGGGTGATGAGATCACACTTTGGGGAGTGAGGAGATCACAGTTTGGGGGGTGAGGAGATCACAGTTTGGGGGGTGCGGAGATCACAGTTTGGGAGGTGAGGAGATGAGAGTTTGGGGGATGATGAGATCACAGTTTGGGGAGTAAGGAGATCACAGTTTGGGGGGTGAGGAGATCACAGTTTTGGGTGTGAGGAGATCACAGTTTGGGGAGATGAGGAGATCACATTTTGGGGGGTGAGGGGATCACAGTCTGGGGGGTGAGGAGATTACAGTTTGGGGGTGAGGAGATCACAGTTTGGGGGGTGAGGAGATCACAGTTTGGAAGGTGAGGAGATCACAGTTTGGGGGGTGAGGAGATCACAGTTTGGGAGGTGAGGAGATCACAGTTTGGGAGGTGAGGAGATCACAGTTTGGGGGGTGAGGAGATCACAGTTTGGGAGGTGAGGAGATCACAGTTTGGGGAAGTGAGGAGATCACAGTTTGGGGGGTGAGGAGTCCCTCAGTTCGGAGGTGAGGAGATCACAGTTCGGGAGGTGAGGAGTCGCTCAGTTCGGAGGTGAGGAGATCACAGTTTGGGGGGGAGGAGACCACAGTTTGGGGGGGGTGAGGAGATCACAGTTTGGGGGGTGAGGAAATCACAGTTTGGGAGGTGAGGAGATCACAGTTTGGGGGGTGAGGAGATCACAGTTTGGGGGGTGAGGAGTCCCTCAGTTCGGGGGTGAGGAGATCACAGTTCAGGGGTGAGGAGATCACAGTTTGGGAGGTGAGGAGATCGCAGTTTGGGGAGTGAGGAGTCCCTCAGTTTGGGGGTGCGGAGATCACAGTTTGGGAGGTGAGGAGATCACAGTTTGGGGGGTGAGGAGATCACAGTTTGTGGGGTGAGGAGATCACAGTTTGGGGCGTGAGGTGATCACAGTTTGGGGGGTGAGGAGATCACAGTTTGGTGGGTGAGGAGATCACAGTTTGGGGGACGAGGAGATCCTCAGTTCGGGGCGTGAGGAGATCACAGTTTGGGGGGTGAGGAGATCACAGTTGGGGGGTGAGGAGATCACAGTTTGAGGGGTGAGGAGATCACAGTTTGGGAGGTGAGGAGATCACAGTTTGGGGGGTGAGGAGATCACAGTTTGGGGGGTGAGGAGATCACAGTTTGGGGGGTGAGGAGATCATAGTTTGGGGGGTGAGGAGATCACAGTTTGGGGAGGTGAGGAGATCACATTTTGGGGGGTGAGGAGATCACAGTTTGGGGTGTGAGGAGATCACAGTTTGGGGGGTGAGGAGATCACAGTTTGGGTGGTGAGGAGATCACAGTTTGGGGAGATGAGGAGATCACATTTTGGGGGGTGAGGAGATCACAGTTTGGGGGGTGAGGAGATCACAGTTTGGGGGGTGAGGAGATCACAGTTTGGGGGGTGAGGAGATCACAGTTTGGGAGGTGAGGAGATCACAGTTTGGGAGGTGAGGGGATCACAGTTTGGGGGGTGAGGAGATTACAGTTTGGGGGTGAGGAGATCACAGTTTGGGGGGTGAGGAGATCACAGTTTGGAAGGTGAGGAGATCACAGTTTGGGAGATGAGGAGATCACAGTTTGGGGGTTGAGGAGATCACAGTTTGGGAGGTGAGGAGATCACAGTTTGGAAGGTGAGGAGATCACAGTTTGGGAGGTGAGGAGATCACAGTTTGGGAGGTGAGGAGATCACAGTTTGGGGGGTGAGGAGATCACAGTTTGGAAGGTGAGGAGATCACAGTTTGGGAGGTGAGGAGATCACAGTTTGGGGGGTGAGGAGATCACAGTTTGGGGGGTGAGGATATCACTGTTTGGGAGGTGAGGAGATCACAGTTTGGGAGGTGAGGAGATCACAGTTTGGGGAATGAGGAGATCACAGTTTGGGGGGTGAGGAGATTACAGTTTGGGGGGATGAGGAGATCAGAGTTTGGGGGGTGAGGAGATCACAGTTTGGGGGGTGAGGAGATCACAGTTTGGGGGGTGAGGAGATCATAGTTTGGGAGGTGAGGAGATGAGAGTTTGGGGGGTGATGAGATCACACTTTGGGGAGTGAGGAGATCACAGTTTGGGGGGTGAGGAGATCACAGTTTGGGGGGTGCGGAGATCACAGTTTGGGAGGTGAGGAGATGAGAGTTTGGGGGATGATGAGATCACAGTTTGGGGAGTAAGGAGATCACAGTTTGGGGGGTGAGGAGATCACAGTTTTGGGTGTGAGGAGATCACAGTTTGGGGAGATGAGGAGATCACATTTTGGGGGGTGAGGGGATCACAGTCTGGGGGGTGAGGAGATTACAGTTTGGGGGTGAGGAGATCACAGTTTGGGGGGTGAGGAGATCACAGTTTGGAAGGTGAGGAGATCACAGTTTGGGGGGTGAGGAGATCACAGTTTGGGAGGTGAGGAGATCACAGTTTGGGAGGTGAGGAGATCACAGTTTGGGGGGTGAGGAGATCACAGTTTGGAAGGTGAGGAGATCACAGTTTGGGAGGTGAGGAGATCACAGTTTGGGGGGTGAGGAGATCAAAGTTTGGGGGGTGAGGAGATCACTGTTTGGGAGGTGAGGAGATCACAGTTTGGGTGGTGAGGAGATCACAGTTTGGGGGGTGAGGAGATCACAGTTTGGGGGGTGAGGAGATCACAGTTTGGGGGGATGAGGAGATCAGAGTTTGGGGGGTGAGGAGATCACAGTTTGGGAGGTGAGGAGATCACAGTTTGGGGGGTGAGGAGATCACAGTTTGGGAGGTGAGGAGATGAGAGTTTGGGGGGTGATGAGATCACAGTTTGGGGAGTGAGGAGATCACAGTTTGGGGCGTGAGGAGATCACAGTTTGGGGGGTGAGGAGATCACAGTTTGGGGGATGAGGAGATCACAGTTTGGGGGGTGAGGAGATTACAGTTTGGGGGGATGAGGAGATTCAGAGTTTGGGGGGTGAGGAGATCACAGTTTGGGGCGTGAGGAGATCACAGTTTGGGGGGTGAGAGATCATAGTTTGGGAGGTCAGGAGATGAGAGTTTGGGGGTGATGAGATCACAGTTTGGGGAGTGAGGAGATCACAGTTTGGGGGGTGAGGAGATCACAGTTTGGGGGGTGCGGAGATCACAGTTTGGGAGGTGAGGAGATGAGAGTTTGGGGGATGATGAGATCACAGTTTGGGAGTGAGGAGATCACAGTTTGGGGGGTGAGGAGATCACAGTTTTGGGTGTGAGGAGATCACAGTTTGGGGAGATGAGGAGATCACATTTTGGGGGGTGAGGGGATCACAGTCTGGGGGGTGAGGAGATTACAGTTTGGGGGTGAGGAGATCACAGTTTGGGGGGTGAGGAGATCACAGTTTGGAAGGTGAGAGGATCACAGTTTGGGAGGTGAGGAGATCACAGTTTTGGGGGGTGAGGAGATCACAGTTTGGGAGGTGAGGAGATCACAGTTTGGGAGGTGAGGAGATCACAGTTTGGGGGGTGAGGAGATCACAAGTTTGGAAGGTGAGGAGATCACAGTTTTGGGGGGTGAGGAGATCACAGTTTGGGAGGTGAGGAGATCACAGTTTGGGAGGTGAGGAGATCACAGTTTGGGGGGTGAGGAGATCACAGTTTGGGAGGTGAGGAGATCACAGTTTGGGGAAGTGAGGAGATCACAGTTTGGGGGGTGAGGAGTCCCTCAGTTCGGAGGTGAGGAGATCACACAGTTCGGGAGGTGAGGAGTCGCTCAGTTCGGAGGTGAGGAGATCACAGTTTTGGGGGGAGGAGACCACAGTTTGGGGGGGGTGAGAGATCACAGTTTGGGGGGTGAGGAAATCACAGTTTGGGAGGTGAGGAGATCACAGTTTGGGGGGTGAGGAGATCACAGTTTGGGGGGTGAGGAGTCCCTCAGTTCGGGGGTGAGGAGATCACAGTTCAGGGGTGAGGAGATCACAGTTTGGGAGGTGAGGAGATCGCAGTTTGGGGAGTGAGGAGTCCCTCAGTTTGGGGTGCGGAGATCACAGTTTGGGAGGTGAGGAGATCACAGTTTGGGGGGTGAGGAGATCAAGTTTGTGGGGTGGAGGAGATCACAGTTTTGGGGCGTGAGGTGATCACAGTTTGGGGGGTGAGGAGATCACAGTTGTGGGGGGTGAGGAGATCACAGTTTGGGGACGAGGAGATCCTCAGTTCGGGCGTGAGGAGATCACAGTTTGGGGGGTGAGGAGATCACAGTTGGGGGGTGAGGAGATCACAGTTTGAGGGTGAGGAGATCACAGTTTGGGAGGTGAGGAGATCACAGTTTGGGGGTGAGGAGATCCACAGTTTGGGGGTGAGGAGATCACAGTTTGGGGGGTGAGGAGATCATAGTTTGGGGGTGAGGAGATCACAGTTTGGGGAGGTGAGGAGAATCACATTTTGGGGGGTGAGGAGATCACAGTTTGGGGTGTGAGGAGATCACAGTTTGGGGGGTGAGGAGATCACAGTTTGGGTGGTGAGGAGATCACAGTTTGGGGAGATGAGGAGATCACATTTTGGGGGGTGAGGAGATCACAGTTTGGGGGGTGAGGAGATCACAGTTTGGGGGGTGAGGAGATCACAGTTTGGGGGGTGAGGAGATCACAGTTTGGGAGGTGAGGAGATCACAGTTTGGGAGGTGAGGGGATCACAGTTTGGGGGGTGAGGAGATTACAGTTTGGGGGTGAGGAGATCACAGTTTGGGGGGTGAGGAGATCACAGTTTGGAAGGTGAGGAGATCACAGTTTGGGAGATGAGGAGATCACAGTTTGGGGGTTGAGGAGATCACAGTTTGGGAGGTGAGGAGATCACAGTTTGGAAGGTGAGGAGATCACAGTTTGGGAGGTGAGGAGATCACAGTTTGGGAGGTGAGGAGATCACAGTTTGGGGGGTGAGGAGATCACAGTTTGGAAGGTGAGGAGATCACAGTTTGGGAGGTGAGGAGATCACAGTTTGGGGGGTGAGGAGATCACAGTTTGGGGGGTGAGGATATCACTGTTTGGGAGGTGAGGAGATCACAGTTTGGGAGGTGAGGAGATCACAGTTTGGGGAATGAGGAGATCACAGTTTGGGGGGTGAGGAGATTACAGTTTGGGGGGATGAGGAGATCAGAGTTTGGGGGGTGAGGAGATC